>NW_027507788.1:60543055-60545555 GCF_037356315.1 Lithobates pipiens
ATTTTTTTTCTATCTAATTCTTCTTCGTCTTCTTCCGCGCGCTCTCTCTCTCTCTCTCTCTAAACCAACCCCATCCCTCCCTATTTATCTCTATCTTCTTCTTCTTCATCCTTTCTCTCTCTCTCTCTCTCACCCACTCTCTTCTCTCTACATCTATCTCTTTCTCTCTCCTTTAATAACTCTTTTCTCTTTCCTCTCTACTCTTTTACTCTCTTCCCTCCCTGCTCTCGCTAGTTGTCTCTTTCACTCCTCATTCTCCCTTCCTCCATCATTATCCTTCACCTTAGCATCACTCTCTCTCTCTGCATTTTATTGTGACAATTGTTTTTGTACTCCTTCAAAAACATAAATTGTTTGTTTATGATTGTATATCTTGATTTTGTATAATACTTCTAATGTTTGTTCAAGACCTTTTCATTAATGTACCTTTTCATTTTTATTTTAAATAAAATAAAGATTTGAATATTATTTATTTGTCTTTGTTTTTTATTTTCTAATATATACTATTGTCCTTTAAAAATATTACTTGGACTGCTAGTCTCTAGAACTAATTCAATAAGAGCTTGTGTTAATTTCTGTTTAATTATTTATATGAAATCACTTTATTGGTGATATGCAATTTATTTAAACACAAAAAATACCCCATTTCTTTGCCCTTCGGGTACTTTTGTTTTAATTTTTGTCCATTTTTTTGGGGGATTTTTTTCGTACCAATTATTAATTTTTTTTCTTTTTTTCACAATATTCAACATGTATGAAATATTATGTTTTCACTAACCGAATCATCTTATGTATTCATTAGAAATGCCGGCCTGCTTCGCCAAAAATTGCAAAAACTACAGCACTGCAAAACCAAAAATTGAGAACATCAGCTACCATTCATTTCCGGCAGAGGAGCAGCAAATTCAAGTTTGGCTTGAAAATGCTGGCATGGAGCCGAGAATGATCCATCAATATATCGCTCTTATAAAAGCAGATTTGCACAAAAATGTTTATCGACTGTGTTCAGTGCACTTCGAAAGTCACTGTTTCCATGTGGAGGGAAGTGTCAGAAAACTGATACCTGAATCGGTACCAACTATTTTCAGTGAATTGCCTGGCCAAACACATCGTGGTAATAAATGGCAAAACCGATTAGACAATTTGAGAAAAAAAGGTTTATTAGTAGTTCAGCTATTACCCATGTCATGAGTAAATGCTCTCACTGTTCGATTGTCACTACACAGGATGCTGAAACCCAGACAGAACCATTAGAAGTAACCATAAATGAATCCGAAGGCATTTATTCTAAGGTAGCAAGTCCACGAGCGCTGTCATTGGATCATGCATATTCAATGTGTTCAATGACACCGCTGTTCAGGTCAACACCCGAACGTCAACCTCCAACATCGGAAATAATAGCAGTGACCCCTTTATCTCCCTCATCTGTCTCGTCCACACCTTCACAAATACCTCAGAAAACAAAGACATCACTAATTCGTTATATAGAAACTCCTGAGGTTGCTCCAAAAAGGAGAAAATTGGCGTATGCAGAAGACCCAAGTTTTCATGTATCACAATGTGAAACGCCACAAAAAAGTGATCTGAGTATTTGTGAAAGTGTAGACGAAACAGAACCAGAAGAACTCATTCCTCACCCACTAGATTGGGTAAAAGAAAAAAAATACATAGTTTTCGAAAGTTGCCTGGACAAACTCCTCTACAATATGCGTTGCCCTGACACTGATTGTCATTCGCGTATACATAAAATTGTAAAACAAATTGTAGGTACGATGGTGACAGCATATTCAACATGTGTCAATTCACACAGATTGAAGTTGTGGGAGAGCCAACCGAAAAGCAAACAATATGCAGTGGGTAACATCCTGCTTGCTGGGGCCTTATGTGTAAGTGGGGGAAGCTATGCCAAACTTAGAGAAATGTTTGATTTATGTGGCATACAGATGTTTGGCAATTCTTCCTACAACCGAGCCCAAAATCAATACATCTTTAAAGCTATTGATCACAGTTGGCAAGAGAATAGATCAAATGTGATTAATGATTTGACAGAAAAAACAGTTTTTCTTGTTGGGGACGGTCAATGTGACAGTCCTGGTTTTTCTGCCAAATACTCCACTTACACTTTCATGGATCTCTTTTCCAAGAAAATTGTGGACTTTGAATTAGTGCAGGTGTCACAAACAACTTCATCCGTTGCTATGGAGAAGTTTGGATTTACCAAATGTTTAGATCGCATAATTGACCAAAATTTGGATATTCAATTTGTGGGAACAGATCGACACACTGGCATTCGAAAATTACTGTCAACAAACGAAAAATATAAAAATTTAAATCATCAATTCGACATTTGGCATTACGTTAAAAATTTAAAACGAAAATTGGTTCAAATTTCCCAAAAAAAAATACATCGTGCACTATTGCCGTGGGTGCCATCCATACTGACTCATTTCTACTGGTGTAGTAGACATTGTAAAGGTAACGAGACCTTTTTAAAAGAACG